>NW_028277075.1:99840000-99877500 GCF_059951505.1 Python bivittatus | reverse complement strand
TGTATACATTAGACCTTGCAGTTAAATGGCCAGAACTAAAGAAATAGTGTGCATAATGATGACTGACTAAACTGAAAGTTCAAGGCTAACTGATTCAGGCACACTCTGAGGGAAAAAAAATGCATGTGTGAGAGACTTTGTTACATTTGTACATCATGAATCAGATCTAAGCATCAATTAGCAAATTACCTATTCTCTAATACATATATATGTATATATAATAACATCAGTCACTGCTATTTCATAGTCTCAGGATGAATGGAATATCTTAAATGGAGGCAGTGCTGACCCTTTTCCCCTCAACCTGAAAATCTTCATGTGTTGTTTATTTGTATTTACATTTTTATCCAGCTTTCCCACCACACATCCATTCAGAGCTTATCATTCCCATTAAACAATGAAATGCTGTCATAATATACGCTGAAATACTACTTTGATAAAAGACAGTTGAAGTCCAAAGTTGGAGTGAGCAGTGCTATGTAAATCTGTGTAAAATTGGAGTTTGTGTAATTAATATGCTCAGTTGCAATTAACACTCTTAAAGCATATTAGCCTACATACAAGCCAACCAACATCGGCAAAATGCTAGGCATAAGAAAGCATGAAGGAAGAGAAATATTTTCACCAATTGTTGAAAAGTTCTGATTGAATCGTTATTGTGCTTTTTTTTATTTTTCATGAAAGAAGTAGCAGATTAATGAGGGAAATATTACCTCTAATTTAACTTTTGTCAAGAGTTAAAAGCCTTTGCTGGAGGTGTAGATTGATGCCTCCAGTCACAACACTCTTGAAGGGAGCAGAAAGAGAGAAAGGATGGAGGCTGGGTTGGAACGGGCAGCGCGTTACTTCAAGAGAAGAGCTAGGATGAAGCAAAAGACACCCATAGAATTAATTGCTACATCAGAAGGAAGCTGGAAAGGCAGAAACTAGTTCTAGAATGAAGATCTAATGGTAACAGGTTACTCCCAGATCTATTGTTACTTTTAATAAAAGTTATAGCCTCAAATTCTTACTCTTTTAATCGTATCTTACACAAATGTAGTTGTACACTTTTTTCCCTCTCTTCCTCATTTCCCTTCAAGAGTGGACAGTCTGAAGGGTGATAAATAATTCTCCTTGCTAATTTCATCTCTTTTCTCTCAATTTTAGGTGCGTACAAAGTTGCTCTGCATTGAATAAGACACTTTTTTCCTTCATATCCTGTAATAGCTTAATTGTAACAAAAGTACTTTATTTGGTATAGAGTGCTCACATTACTTTATGCATATTCTCTAGCTATAACTCCTGTGAGATAAGTCAGTGGGCTGTACATGATGTTGGCTTGTTCTAGTGGGAAACCTTTCTCCTCAATTCAGTTAGAAGCGATCTTCCTATCTACCACAAGCCTCTGTACCTTATCCTCTACTGTTCTGCAGGCTTCTCTAACTTTCCAGATCTTTTGGAGATATCAGAAACTATTCTGAGTGGACAAGAAAAACTTACACGGCCCACCTTGCCTCGGGATGTCCCTTCCCCTAATGGAAGATGTCAGTAGGTAGACCCTAGTGTTATTATCTTCCATATTACTGATGCAAAGGCTGATGAGAAGGTAGCAGAAGTAGTAACCACTCAGCCACTTGGTACATTTTCTAAAGTAAAGCACTTCCTCTATTCACTGTGGATTTGGGGGAGGGAACAGCAGACGCTAACCAGAACACGTTCCATGTCAGCCACTGTCCCTTTCCAATTTCTGCTGCCTCCCTCCAGGATTCCAGGTGGGCTTTGTTCTCATCTAATTATTAACACTTAAGAATAAGTACAGCAAATTTGGCACAAGATTCACAATATAAGTTTGGAAATGCTGATTTATTGTCAGATTAATTTGTTCCAAATTAATTTGTCTCATGTAGTTGATGTATTGTTACATAGCTTTTGTAAGCCACCGAGATTTGCTTGATTGAAGGGGCATAAAAGCAATTTTAACCAATAAATAAATGACACAGAACTGGCCATTGGCAAGAACAGTGTCCCAATGATTCTTGCATTGCATTATTAGCAAGGAAGCAAGAATGAAAGGGGGTTATGCATTTCCTAGCAGAACTAGTAACATCGCATTCAAATGAAGTTCCTTCCAAGGGGGGAGTTCTAAATAGATAAACAGAATGAGTCTTATGCTATAGCAACACAGTCAGTTTGGTCAGTCTCCTGCGCATAATTTGTAAAATACTAAACTCAGTTTTAACCTTCACAGTATTCTGCAACTGATGTTTTCAAGCTTGAAAAAAAATCTAACCTGCCTTCTTTCTGGAGTCAAGGGGATGACCATGGCTTTAACATTAAAATTTTCTATCTAGCTAATACCCTTAATGCTCTTAGCTCATCAGTATAAAGAACTAAGGAGAAGGGGAAAAAAGTGCCTTGCCTTAAGCCACTCCATGAATTCCTGGCTAGTTGGAAGCTCAAACTCCAGGTGATGCTCAAGCCTACATTTTTTTCCTCCAATGGTTGGCGCTGGCTGCAAGGATTAGCTCAAGAGCAGAGAAGCAATATGGCTAGGAATGACTCAACCCTTTTCTGTCCTACCATTTGTCCAAACAGATTCCCCCTCCTTTTGCGCTCCACTTGTGCAGGAAGAGAGAAGACAATTCATACAAGCCTTGCTCTACTCTCCCAAGCCAATAATCCCCTTTGTGCAGTTATGAAACTTAGGAAATAAAACAATGGGGTGGGATGATAGATTAAGATAGACAGAGAGAGAGAGAGAGAGAGAGAGAGAGAACGATAGAAAGATAGAAAAGATGGAAAGATAGAAAAGATGGAAAGATAGAAAAATAGAAAAGACAGAAAAGATAGAAAGATAGAAAAGGAAGGAAGGAAGGAAGGAAGGAAGGAAGGAAGGAAGGAAGGAAGGAAGGAAGGAAGGAAGGAAGGAAGGAAGGAAGGAAGGAAGGTGATATTATCTGCAAGAGTGTGGGAGTGATTATCAGTAAAATTGGCACAGGGAATAATAGTGATTTAATGTTCCTGAATCTTGGAGCATTGCTTAAAACTGAGATGTAGTAAATAAATAATATTTTACTGAAGTTATCCTTCTGATAGTTAGTGCTAAGTTACTAAACTATATAAAAAAGAGGTAATAAATATTTACTTGCTACATGGGCAGCAGGGGAGGCAATAAAAAAATCAAACTCTCCTAACTAATACGCAGCTCTACTCCCCATCAGTGATTTGTCCCAGAGTTGGACACCGGAGGCGGAGGGGAGGTGGTGGGGAACTTGCTTGAGAAGCTCACCTCTTCCCTGTCCAGAACTCGGCCCACAGCCAGGCAGTTTTCCCCTTCTCCTGACAGCTCACATTTCTAAAGGCCAAACATGCACAGCATGTATTCAAATCATGGGAAGGGGAAGTTTAGCAATGCCCTTTCCCCGTTTTTTGTGTGGAGTGGGAACAAGGAGATGGGGGAGTTGGGCGGAACACTGAATGAATAAATGAATGAGATGGGTATGAGATTTTTTTGTAAGCACTTACTAAATTTTAGGGGTTTTAGAAATGACGATGACCTGTCATTGCTAACACAAAAGACTCACTTAAGGACAATATGTTCCAAAATTCCAAAATCATATCCTTACACCAATTCTAAAAAAAATGAGGCAAAATACCCAAAGAGAAAAACAGTTTCCCTTCATTCCCAAGTCAGTTCTGGTTATCTCCTACTCCTGCCTAATACTAGACCTGTGTCCCATTCCAATTTTATTACTGAGATTCAGTCACAAAATGAAATTTCCGTATTTCCTATGCAGGAATGACTAACTAAAGACCATACTATTTACAGCTTTTTTTTATACTAGTCCAACACGAGATTATTGATATACGTCAGCCCCCATAGGGAGATCAGACCAGGAAATCAACTCTACAGGAAGGTTAAAACTACCTTGATTGAAACTGGCTACAATAACAGACTCTTGCAAGTCTAATTGTGCTGTACCTCCTCCTCTTTCTTACACCTCAGTAAATTAGGGAGGCATCTGCCTGAGCCTCTTCTGAAGGTTATCCAGTTGTCCTGGACTTTAAAATGTTTCATCCCCTTTTGTCTAGTTTATTTAGTCTGCATATTTCCATCAAGATCATCTTTCTTACACTCTGTGATATATGACTGGATGCTTGACTATGATGATGACTATTATTACTACTAGCAATAGCAGTGCCATTACCTTGCTCTATCTATCTATCTATCTATCTATCTATCTATCTATCTATCTATCTATCTATCTATCTATCTATCTATCAATCAAATGTGTCACCGCCCATCTCGTTACAGAATGACTCTGGGCAGTTTACAGAGAAGCTAAAATCAATTAAAAATACAATGTAAAATGGTCCTGAATAAATAGTAAATAAATATAGTCCAAGAATTGATGTTAAAATATTAATGCAACATAGTATTTTAAAAACTTTTTAGCATATATAAAGAGCTTTCTCTAAAGCAGTGTTTCTCAACCTTGGCAGCTTTCAGATGTGTGGACTCCAACTTCCAGAATTCCCCAGCCAGCTCTAAAGGTTCTCCATGCAAAGAGGCCAAACTCCTTTCTGAACGAAACTTTCAGCAGTGCAATGGTTAAAGGCTGTCAGCTGAATTTCACAAATTCCATGAGGGACTGGAAGAGTTGTGTCAAGTCTTCATTGTCGGCCAGTGATCAAACATCTCCTCATTACACTTCAATATTGTTGCCTCTAAAGGTCACCATTGCTGAACATAATCACACAAAATCAAAACTGCAAACTTTATATATCATAGAGTAGTAAATAGCTTGGAGGTTTATTTTCTGGTGCCTGAACAACCTTCCAAACCCATTTATAAATTCCTGGCCGCTGTGGCATGAACCAGACACATGGTGCAGCAACTAACCAAAGCTTCAATTAAATCAATTTCATGTAAAATATATATATGTTCAATAATTTATTGGGTCAGCACTGACTGGTCTGATGAAGCAATGTTGCTCGGTAACTTTCATTTGCATACTTTAAACAACCACCACCATTACAGTGGCTGTTTCTCTCCCCCCTCCCTTCCCCCACAGCTTAAGGCAACACGGCTCTAAGCAAACAATTTGCGGGTCGGCTTCCTGAGACTTTTCTTTTTGCACCCTCTACAAAGGCATATACTGAATTTGCTTAGCAGATTTCTATGGAAGGCAATAAATCATGTGGTGCCCATTATTTTTCCCTTTCACTGATTTTACTCAACATTAATTTAGCCAATCTGTCACCTCCTGAGAAGCAGAGGCCAAAAGGAGGGGATAATCAAACACCAAGAAAGAGGGTAGCCTATTGCAAGGGAGCATCCGGCCCCTATTCACGAGAGAGAGACTTTATACATCCCCCCACACACTGCACCGGGGACTCAAGTTATGTCTTCTTCCACTTTAGCTTCTCTATTCTCTGTTGTGCAGCATGGAATTGCACAGTAACGCAAAGAAAAGCATGCACACATTTCCTGGTCCAAGCTACTCATCTAACACAGGAAGCATTTTTACCATTTGAACACTATTAGGTCCAATGATACGACTCTACAGTGATTGTACTTGAAGCTATTTCTTAAGCAATTCCGTATATGCGTACAAAATGCTAAAATATGGAATGCATTCATTACCATACCAAAAATGGGGGAAACCTCAAATCATGAACAGTTCCTAGTTGCACATGCAGTAATTTCCTGAAAGTCTTCTCTTTCCATCAACCTTTTTCTGGATTGTCACTACAACAATTTCAAAAGAGGCGTTGTCCTGGAGTATTTATGTCAAAGTTGGCTGGTCCACAAATAAGACCCCAGATTGTTAGAAAGCATATATAGTTTTAAGTGCAAGTAACATCCAATACTAAGAGGTGAGCTGGTTCACCTTGAACAACTGGTCATAAGCAGAGCATCCAAAACATTCTTAAGATTTTAGCACAACCGTAATGTCTAGTTAAGGAGCAGGTGGGCTGCAGAAACGGGATCTCAGAGGGTTTGGGTGTTGTGGTTTGCTGTTTGGGAGTCCCTTCGCTTTAACTTAAGTAGGGTGGTATAGTTTAAATACACTTTCAGCACATCTTATATTTTAATCTGTTGAAAGCCATTAAGAAAGTGCATAAGAACTTAACTTCTTTGGATTTTAATATTTTTGATGATCCTGCCCATCACAGCCTGCAGTTTGCCTGTCCATTCCATTGTGGCTCTCGACCTAAAAGGTTGCCATCTCATGCTCTAATAAATCATGCACAATGAGAGTCTGAGCATATGTTTTAGCAATCCAGGAGGAAACTCTAGAGAGATGTGGGCACCAACTGTGAAAGAAAGCTAAATCCAGGCAGAAACTGTTTCTTTTTTTAATTCGTGTAATTAATGTGTTCTAAGAATTCCTTTTATATTCAATAAAAAGCAAACTGAAGTAATCAGGTAGGAATTGAAATTCCCCTTCTAAAAGGAATTGCAATCTCAGATGACATATTACTTCCCTTCCCCTTGTCTAAATAATCTTGAGACTTTTACAGGGAGGAAACCTATTCTTCTTTATGATGCATTGCCTAGATTCACACACGATGCTAAACTTTTGTCTGCCTACCGCTGGTTTACTAAATAAGTCACCTTTGGCCACATTCACCGAACCTGGTCAACCTTAAATCAGTGGCTGGGATGGCACAAAGTAAACCCAAGAAACTACATTGCTGTTTAGCCATCCTTGCCTGGGTTAGGTGTGTGGGTCTTTGGAGAGTCTGGAGAGGTTCTTCTGTTTCTTCATCTGAGGATGTTGGACCAAAAATGTATTAAGCCCATTTAGTTCTAAAATCTGGTAACACTTTTATGGACAGAAAATGTCTTTTTTTGTTCTCTGATTTGACAATCCTACCTAGGACAGCTTGAAGTCTGAATTTTGAAAATTCAGTTCAGGAAAGTGAGAGGTTCAAACTATTCCTATATCCCAGTCAATAGTTCATCAAGCATGCCATTACAGTTTTTATGGGCCATCTACTATCTATTCTATTCTATTCTATTCTATTCTATTCTATTCTATTCTATTCTATTCTATTCTATTCTATTCTATTCTATTCTATTCTATTCTGCTCTGCTCTGCTCTGCTCTGCTCTGCTCTGCTCTGCTCTGCTCTATTCTATTCTATTCTATTCTATTCTATTCTATTCTATTCTATTCTCTATCATCTATCATCTATCATCTATCTATCATCTATCTATGTGCCTACCTTTCTGTCTTTCTCTCTTTGTTCTAATTAAGTGTGGAGATCTGAATGAAGAAGTAGCTTGGTCATTTGATGAAGACAATAATGCAAGATAATTTGAGATATTGGAACATGTATCCTCACCTACCTGGCAAAATATATAATTAAAACATCCTTTATTCAGGGTCACATTATTTCTCTAGCTCTTCTAGTGACTAATAGTAGCTTTCACGTACATTATATCCTTTTCCCCTCACCAAATGTCTGTCCTTTTTAATGGAAATCACCTGTATGCAACACAGATAGTCTACTACTGAGCTATGATCTCTTCCGGTTACTTACCTGAGTTCTCCTGAAGTTGAAAAGCATCCTAAACCTGGGGCCACTAGTGGCCTGTGATTAGCTTCCAACTGTCCCATAATGCACGTGAAAATGCATTTTCATCCAAATGGGAATAGCTATTTACCAGTCCACAGTGCTGGAAGTAGCTTGTTCCTTTTCATTTGCATTCCCCCCATTTTTTCTTTGAGAAGGAAAGAACCCTAGGGGGGTATTTAAAACAGCATAAACACTGAAAACCACCCACCACCTGCTAGGTTTCATACTTTATAATCTAAAGAGTCTGAGGAGATGAAAAACTCAAGGTTAATAAGATTATCACCATCCATTTTGACATCTAAATCTGTGCTACAGAGCTTTCTTCACTGAGCAGAAGATTGCAATCATTGAAGTCCCAGGTTTTTGCTTCTCTGAGCAAAACTGAAAGCATTGGTGTGTAGCTGAACATATTTCAGAGGGCATATCATTAACAAAATCACTGGCAGACACAGAAAGAGGCCCTGAGAAACAAAACAAAATAAAAACGTTGCAAACACTCTTTTTCAGTCTTGCTTTCCTAATGAATCTTTCCCATAATAGCACTAGAATCAAATCCTTTTGCGTCATGTTAGATATTACAACATTCTGTTACTTTTTCCAAAATGTTTATATTTTTTCCACCATCCCCTAAGAAAAAAAGGTATAAAATAAAAGTATTCAAATTCCCACAAGCCAACATATAGATTTGTTTTAGATGTAAGATCAGATATATCATTTGATAAATGAACTGTTTTCTTTTTTAATCTCTTATTTGTGGCTATTCACTTTCTGCATTCCCACCACTTTCCATTTTCACTGAGAAACCGTGGAGGACAGGCATTATGCCAAAGGATTGCAGAAGGGCAAATGCTGTCTTCAAGAAGGGAAAAAGAAAAAACCCAGATAACTAACTGGTCTGCCATCAATACCAGACAAAACTCAGGAACTTATTAAGCACTTTGCCTGGGAGCATTTAGAAAAGAATGCATTGCTTGCCAGAATGCAGCACAGGTTTATTAATAATAAATTCCCAGGCATTTGGGTCTAGTTGAGTGGAGTCCCCTTCTGGGATGTGTTCATTATTGTGTTCGGCTGCCATTTTATATTTTGTATTTTATACTTTATGTATGGTGCATGTTTTATGTTTTTGTTTGTTTGTTTTTCTCTGTATGCCACCCAAAGTCACATTGTTTGAGATGGGTGGATCTATAAATCCAATAAATAAATAAATACATAAATGCCAAACTAACCTGATCTCCTTTTTTGATAGAATGACCAGCTCAGTTGACCATGTGAATGCAGTGGACACTGTGTACCTTGATTTCAGCAAGACACTGTATTTACCTAGTGGTAGCATAATCTAGCCTACATTTTACCACCTTCTCTTCCATTTCATGGGAGGCCTTGTAAAGAGTTGGTGAACAACAGTATCCATTGAGAATATGTCAGCAGCTCCACTTCAAGCTGAATGCATCAAGTAGCTACTGCAAGACTCCATCCTAGGCTCTGTGCTCTTCAACATATTTAAAAATGATTTGGATGATGGATTAGAAAATATAATTATCAGATTTGCAGGCAGTACCAAGATAGGCAGAGAGCAGTATCAGAATTCAAGAGGATCTTAGCAAGCTGGAGCAATGGACAGAAATTAGCAAGGTGAATTTCAATAATTGCTAAGTCCTACATTTGGGTGACAGCATTGACAGCAAAACATGCAGACCTGGAATACAGCATCCATGCAACGCGCAACACTTTAGGAAGGACACTGACAAATTGGAGCATATGCAGGTGAACTTCACAAGTTCACAAGTTCACCAGGGAGGCAGCACTTATGACCCACTTGGGGATGAGTGAGGGATTAAGAGTAAGACATCCACATCCCAAAGACTCTACTAATCACATCTCCTGTTGTCCCCTAATGAGCCCATCATGTTAGTGAGAAAGGAAGACATTTATGGGGCCCCCCCAACCAACTTTCTAGACTGAAGAAGCTGCTTGGACAAGCAGTGTAACGTATCAGACCAAAAGAAAAGAAGTCCAGTTGCCATGACTCAACCTCCAGATTTGCAGGAGAGAGAAGCCATGATGATAAGGGACCTGGAAAAGAAAACACACAAGGAATGATTGGAGGCATTAAACATGCTTAGCTTAGTGAAGAGAAGGGAAGGGAACATGATGGCTGTGTTCATGTCTCTGAAGGTTATTACAGTATGTAAAAGAAGGGTAAACCTGGGGGTGACTGGCCCCTTGAAGACACTCCCCTTGAAGATGCTCCCTGAGTCTACTTTTAGTTAACATCAGCTTCTTGGATACTATTTATTATTCATATAGGAACCTTTTGTAATGTCTTCTTAATTCCTATTTATTTGAATTACTTTTTTTTTTTTACTGTAAACTGCCCAGGGTGACTCTGCAGTGATATGGGTGGTGACAAATTTGAAAAATAAATAAATACATACATAAATTGTTTAGAATTGTGCCATGAGACAGGGCACTCCAAGATTCAACCTCTTACAATCTATGATTCTGTTATTCTTCTCTTCCACACAAAGTATCACTGCTTCCTAGAGAACTACATTTGGAGTCGCTACATACTGGTAAAAATCCATATAGATATTATGGGATAGATTCCCAAACTATAAGAAAGCATCTAGTCTCTTATAGTCACCCCTAGAGTTGGACATTATTCTTACAGGGGATAACATTCAGTGCAGACAAACACAATGGATTAGATACAACTGTTTTTCCACTGGAAGGGGGATTCCCTGATACTCTCACTGGAGAAATGCAAGGGCATGAAGCAGTAATAATTGACAATTCCTGGAAGGTCACACAGTACTACACTGGGAAGTTGAAAAGCATCTTAAGAGAAGGGGGTGGCAACCCACTTCTGGACAGACTGAGGAAAGAAGATCTAGGTAGAAGTTGGATTCTTGAGATCAAACACAAATTCTACTGATTTCATATGAATTTTACACAGAATCCACCTGAAACCTCCATTTAATAATACATCACGCTTGTTTGTACAGGTTGCACTATAACAATGATGGATCTGACCATTTAGAGGCACTGCCATTCTGCAAAAATACTGATTCAGGACACAAACCCTCCTGGTTTGGGGGGGGGTTGTTTTAATTTTTGGGGATTTAATAATTTCTGGTGCATCCCATATAAAATCATGAGAGTCCATGAAGATTCATGCATTGGATTCACTATTTTTGAACCATAGTGATGTAAAAACATGGTGGATCTATGATTTTATGGCTCATTCTATCCAGACATATGTTGTTTTGGTGTTATTTCAGATAGATCCTATGAAAAATTTGCAGAATCAATTATCTGTACCTTTGAGCTACATTTTTTTGTAACACTGGGCACCAAAAATAATTAAATCTGTCATTTTTATTATATTCAGATGGCTGTAATATTGACGTCAGGTGGATTCCATGGATCCATTAAAAAAAATCATTTTAGAGCTGTTTTCCTGTCAAAAATTCTCAAGTGTGTGATCGTTAAGGCTCATTCTGCACAGACAGATCCAGTGTAAAAATCATATGGATACATGAAGATCCATGTCTCAGATTTTTGCTCAAGGGCACCAACATCCATTAGATCTATGATCATGATGGTTCATTATGTGTAGAAGGATGTGACCTGTAATTTGGTGGACATTTTATGTGGATCCCATTTAAAGCCTGTGTGGATCGATGAAAAATCCATGTTTTCGCAGCAGGGCAGCATCAAAACCTTGTCGATCCATTATTATGAATGCTCACTGCCTGCTGATGGAGATCTATCAAGTAGAGCCCATACAAAATTTGTGTGGATCCATAAGGATCCATGCCTCAGGTCCATGTTTTTAAACCATAGCAGCATCAAAAGTATCACATTTGTGAAAGCTCTGAAAAAGTCACCCAGACGTTCCTGGACCGGTTCCCGTTACTACAGTAAGTAGAGACGAGGCCATCATGCAGGACAACGGGAGCAGGACAGATCGATGCCAGCGGGGAGACCGTCTGGAAGGAGCCGGAGCTGCGCCATCTCAGCCGGAGCAGCTGGCCGCAGTCATCCCCCCGGCGCAGGCTGGACAAGGAGGCTCGTGCCTGCTCTATCAGCGCAGCCGGGCCTTTGGCGCAGCGTCCTCAAACGGGGCGGCCACCAAGCCCACCCGCCCGAGGAGGGCCGGCAGCTTCGTTCTCGCCCCCTCGCGTTGTCTGCGGGACCCACTCGATCGTTAAGGGAACCTGCGGGATGGCAAAGCTGCGCTGCACTGAGATAGGAGGGGAGGGGAGGGGAGGGTTGCTGACGGTAAAGGAGCGAGAAGCTCCGGATGGGCATTGAAGGTTCGACCCTGCGCCCGGGGGAGCGCATCAACGCGAGGTCTCCAGCCCCGCCTTCGCTCCGCCCGCGCTTCCCAGGGCAGCCACGCTAACCTCGCTGCTCCTCCTCGCCGTACCTACCTCTAGTATTCCAGACCGGGGGGCCGGGGGGCGGGGGGCGGGGAGAACCTACATTAAGAATTTTGTTCAGAGCAGATCTCCAAAAACGCCAGATTGATCTGATGATTTCAAACAGTTTTTCAATAATAGCTAATAGTGGTGTCCTGCTGAGTTCAAAAGATGGAGTTCTTTTGTTGGGAAAAAGCCCTGTTAAATACTGCCATCATTACAGATACGTGTTTTTAGCTGGTTTTTTAAACCACCGTTGGTCTCCATGTGGAATCTGTACTACACAATTGATCTTTTTCAATAAATAGCATGTTCAGTCCACATCCTTTGGTTAACAAAGTCAAGCAACTTGTGCTACTGAGTTAGAGGAGTTCAGAAACAGGCTGCACAACAGCAACATCAACAACAGTTAAAATGTTTATTGCATTTATTTTGTTGAGAACAAGTACAAATTGCCCAGTCATTCTGGATTGTTTGAGACTGCAGCATATCATTCAGTGATTCTGGATCTTTCTATTTCTTATCAAATCAACAATGCTTAAAATAACTCCTTGGGTCAGGCCAAATTTTGGGGAGGGGGCTGTCCCTTATTTTTCCATATTCTGCCATGGAAACCCTCATACTAACCATCTTCTTAAATCCAGGGATGATCATCCTTAAGCGATCTGGACTTATAAGAACGTTGCTTTATTGCCAGCTGGCTGCTAGCCAAACTTCAGAAATTTTAGAAAAGGCAAATGTCAGAAATTCCAATGTATTTATGTTGCTATACAGATAAACCAAATACTAACAGCCCTCATTAGGAAGCTTCAGGAAGCCACCTTGTCTTAGGCACAGCCGTTTATCGTGCGGCTACTATATTCACAGGATCATACAAGGAGGACAAACTAAGGGAAGCATTTTAAAACACTCTTGTTACCACTATCCTTATCATTATAAATTCTATGATTCCCAGAGGAAATACATTTAGATGGAAAGGTATCTGGAGCTATATTTGGGCAAATTTGTTGGATGAGTTGGGATGCAGAGGGAAGCTGTTTTATGCTGACTGTTTTCGTACTTGTAAGAAACAGTGTAGTGAAAAATAGGTGCAAAAGGGAAGTGACTTGCAAAGTTTTTAAAAAACAGTCCTGCCCTATGGAAGCCACTAAATTTAATGACATGACTTTCAAGACAGAACTACGATGTATCTTCTTAGCATGCAGTGGTGCTGACAACTTATCCAGAGCACGGGTCAGCATCTGTAGCCTGTAAGCTACATACAGTGCTTGGCTGCAAAAAATACAGCCCTGGAACAATAGAGAAAGCTGTTCACTTCTTCCAGTAGCCAGCCAATCACAACATTGGCAGCTGAGAAAGTTATTTGGTCCCTGCCAGCCAGCTGATCAATGTCTGGCAAGGACCAGAAGAATAGAATTCAGAAACCAGCCATCTCTCTTAGGAGGAAAGAAGAGGCCTCATTATGCCCTCCCCCCCGCCCCCGAACTGCTGGTTTCTCCCCGTGTTGGCTTATTCTGAGAGTTGCCATCCCAGCTCACCAGGAGGCGGCCAGAGTAGGAGAAGCTGGATCAAAACTGGATCAAAAGGTCAGAACCGAACTGCGTGCCGATGAAGTAATATCCACAGCAGTTTTTCTCCTGAGATGCTACTGTGTTTAATGATAAGACAACTTAAATTAAGCCATTAACATGTAAGAAGTAGCATAAGTTAATACTATGTTTCTCCCAAGAACCATTTTAGTCACATCTTTCTTAACTTCATGGGTATCTCAGAGAGGGATTGTTAGAATATTACCTAGATGTGGTTTTACATAAAGATTTCAACTATGTTTAGCCATAACCCAAGTACCTAGTTTGTATGGATAAAACTGTTAAATAGACGACACATGATTATTAGGCTTAATATCAATTGTCCCTCATTAATGTTGCAGAGAAGTGATTAGCATTTTGAGGCAAACAAGGTGTACTTAGTTAGTGGAACATGACCCTGCTGTCATTAAATTATATCTATGATTAATGATCTTCTGTAGCATAGAGCTTAAAGTTTGAGCAATAATGAATAGATTATCAAGTAGGCACCAGGAAAAAGATGAACCCCGAGGGTTAGAGGCACAGCTGTTGCTGTTCCAAGTTTATTTCAGATCAGAATACACAACTCTCTGCCTGTCTTCTACTGGGGGATCCAAGGTCTTCAGAAGTTGAAATGACAACCATGCTTTTGTAATATCTGTCACTCAAAGCAGGACACTTGTATCATCATTAATTGGGATGCTGCCTATTTCTCACCTTTCAGATTGCAAGGGCAAGTTCCAAATTTGCTTATTCCAGGGCATGAAAGAAGGGATAATTAATTTTTATTATTATCCACCATACTTACGCCTTCCATCCAGGAAGCAGGCAGAAAGGGATCAGTCAACATATCTTGTCTGAATTCACCTTTACCTGACCCACACACCTTGCGAGCTGAGAAAAGAGAAGGATCCCACTGGTCCCAATGCAGAAGCAAACAAACAAGCCAATAATCTTCCTCCATGGTTAGTGTTGGCTTGCTCAGAGGAACACCAGTGACTTAGACTGTACTGGTTTAGTATAATGGGTTGATGAGCTGTAACTGAGTTATAAGCAGTTTATTTTTACAGTGATGTGCTCAGGTTGCCAAATTTTCTTTCATCTTTGGAAAGGATTTTTTTTTTAATTTGGTATGTTTATTTATGGCACTGTTCACTAGGAATCCATCATTACCTTAACAGCTGTCACACCAAATGGTACAGCATGTGTGCCTTTAAAAAAGATACAGAGCGCTCTCTCATCCTACAGAAGTGCACAGCCAAAATGCCGTAGGAACCTGGGAGCCAAAATAATGCCCAAGGTATTCTTATTAATCCTTTTTTTCATTTTTGCTCTTGGTTTATATTTAGGGATGGTAAATCATTACATTTTTCTCCTCTGATTTTTCCTCATGGCCCTTTGAATAAATATGAAAAACGGCTGTTGTCTTTTTTCTTTCTTCCAAGTAATATTATGAATTGAGATATACATACATACATACATTACATATATACATACATACATACATACATATATACGTATATACTGTATATAATGGATTCCATGTTTTGATAGGATGATCAGGAGCTGCTCTTAGTAGGTGGAATGGAATAGAATGAGCCCTATTCAAAAAACTGTAGAATGGGACACGCACAGAGATACACGAGGTATACTACAATCAGTGTACACCATGTGCACCTGACCAATGAAAAAAGAAATGTAAGGTATTATATGTTAAATTCAACATTTTCTAGAGCAGCTCACCCAGATGACTTGGGACAAGACAGTAGGCAGCCAGAAAAAAGCTCTTTATCCTGGTGACTATGTGGACATTGAAGCTTTGGAATGCTTTGGGTGATGCCTCAAGGGCAGAGGAGAAGAGTATTTCAGTCAGCCTGATCCCTGGGGTCTGTGGCAGGCAGCACAGCCCAGCGCCTATAGCCTCAGACTCATCCATGTCTCAACGCCTAGCCAAGAGTAGACAGAGTTTCTCGATTGGTCCTCATATGTTACTCCGATCAGGCAGAAAAATGAATAGGGACTAGATTCAAATTTGCCCTTTCATGACTGGAAGGCACCGAGATGCTACAGAGAGTTCTGCTGCTGGAAAGAAAAGGCAGTGTTGGCTTTTGCTGACCACTTTCCACTGCAGCCCATTGCTTTCCAAAGAGACCTCCTTACCTCTGGACCAAGGGGAACATGGGACTATGGAGTGGAAATGGGAGATTGTTAGCAAAAAATGCCCTTGTCCTTCACCAAAACATCCTGTGAATGCAGCTCTCTCCAGGAGAGTGCTGGGTCCAACCCTGTATCTTTGAAAAAATTATAGATGATGATGATGATGATGATGATGATGATGATGATGATGATGATGATGAAAGTTCTCATTCATATTTCCTCCAAAAACTTACAGTGGCACCTACAAACAATCTCAGGCACACTTTCTCAGAAATAAGCTCATTAGATACAACAGAGCTTATGCTCAGATAGGTATACCTAAGACAAAACACTTATAATGAAGTTCAAATCTTACAAAAATGTATTTTAATTGAACTGGATTAATTCAATTTGATTTAAAAAGTAGATGATTAATCAACCCAAAGTTCTTCCATCAACTGAAGGTCCAAGATTTTAGGCAAATGAGTTGCCAGGCTGATAGGTAATGAGTAAATTACATTTATATCATTATGTGCAAAAGGTAAGCAATGATGAAATGATGAACTCTCTCCCAAGACAGCTTTCCCTGACCTCCACTCCCATTGTTTTAAATAAGAGCTAAAGATATGCCCATTCACCCAGGCATTTGTAGGATATCCACAACTCAATGATCTGATTGCTTTTTAACTCCTTTTTTTAAAAAAGTGAACTTTACACATGTTATATGTTTTTAAGTTGCTTTGTTCAGGACTGGCAGTATTATTGGTTTATTTCATTGTTTAATGTGGATTGCTTTTATTTTGTACACTTCTCCATAGGATGAATGGTACGGAGTAATATTATCATAATAGTAATACAATTAGCAGTAGCACTATTTCATTTAAATTGGCTCAGCCTGGTGATACTGGGATGGGAACAAAAAATATTTAATGCAGTTGGTAACATCCTTCCTCCTTTTAGCAGTCTAAAACAACAGATGCAAATATGAGATGTGCACTCAAATAATCTCATCAAAATGTTTCCCAGATTAATTCTGGATTGACAGGGAGCACCAGGAAGGAGGAATCTGCTCTGACTGAGAGCAGCCCAGGTGTTCCGGTTTACCAGTGTTTTCTAGACAAGAAACCTTGATGGGTATGGTAAGAGACAGAAAGCCGGGTCAAAGCAGCAGGCTATTGTAAACTAACTGTCAAGAGATGTCTATAATGGCAGGCATTTCCCACCATAATCATCCAGTGCTTGATGAAAAGGTTATAGCTTTCCAAGCAGTCACGTTAACAATCTGGCAAAAAAAAAAAAAAAAGGAAGGAGGGGAGTAGGAAATTAGAAATAAGTGAATTAATTACCTCTTGTCCAGATCCCAATGCATAAAAAGGCCAACACAAATGCTAACCCCCCAGCATCACCTAAGATTTCAGTGGAGCTTCTCCAGGGGCATACTGCCAAATGCCTCAACTTGGTCACTCACAGCACAGGCAGACAATCAGAAGCAAACCCCAATGTGTCTAGTATATGCTCACGTGCACACGAATGCACACACACATAGGGCGCGCATTCCTTGGGTATGCAGAGGTTTCCTCTGACATAATCAGTGGAGGAAGAGCTCAGCTCAAAATAAACCACGTACATCATGAAGATGCAATTCAGTGGAGAGAAAAGTAATGTCCTGCAGGAAAAACCAGATGCCCAGGTACAGGACAGTCAGTACCTGGCTCAACAGTAGTGCCTATCAGAGGGATCTAGGTGTCCTGGTGGACCACCACTTAAGTATGAGTCAGCAGTGTGCTGCAGCTGCCAAAAAAACCAACAGTCCTGGGCTGCATCAACAGAGGGATAGTATCAAGATCTAGGGAGGTGATAGTACTGCTCTACACCACACTGGTGAGGCCACATTCGGAATACTATGACCAGTTCTGGTCACCACAGTACTAGAAAGATGCTGAGGCCCTAGAAAGTGTGCAGAGAAGAGCAACAAAGATGATAAGGGGTCTGGAGGCTAAATCCTATGAAGAATGGCTAAAGGAACTAGGGTTTTTTTTTTTTAATCTGCACTCAGTCATTACCGACTCTGCAGTGACTGCTTTTGGATGAGTCCTTTGCAGTTTTCAAGGCAAGGTGTTTCGGAAGGGGTTTGCCATTGCCTCCTTCCTAGAGCAGAGCCCAGCTGGCGAGCGCAGGAGGCGGGGTTTCTGTTGCTTTGCGCCTTTTTCGGGCGTGCGCAGCTTCCGCGCTACCGGCAACTGCTCCCAACTCCTTTTGCAAGGCGCCGCCAGCATTTTTCCTCCCACCAAGGTGAGAGTACCCATTTATCTACGTAAGTTTTCGAACTGTTGGGTTGACAGGAACTGGGGGAGGAAGCAGGAGCTCACTCTGCTGCGCGAAGGCTGGGCTCAAACCGCTGAAGTGTCAACCATTTCTGGCCAACAACAAAGACTGAGGGGAGACATGATAGCAGTCTTCCAATACTTGAAGGGCTGCCACAGGGAAGAGAGCATTGATTTATTCTCCCTAGCACCTGAAGGTAGGACAAGAAGCAATGGGTGGAAGCTCATCAGAGGGACATCCAACTTGGAAATAAGGAGGATTTCCTGACAGTGAGAACAATTAAGCTGTGGAACAGCTTGCCTCTCGAAGTTGTGGGTGTTCCATTTCTGGAGGTTTTCAAGGAAAGATTGGGCAACCATTTGTCTAAGATGGTATGAAGACTCCCGCCTTGGGCAGAGGGTTGGACTAGAAGACCTCCAAGGTCCCTTCCAAACTTTGGGGCATACATGAGGCCCAGGAGTTAAGAAAATGCCACTGTTTTCAAGCAGGGATGGAGAACCTTTAGTCCTCTAGATATAACTGAACTACCATGTCCTGTATCCTTCATTCTTGGCCTTAAAAGCTGGGGCTGCTGGACCCGTGATAGAGGGTAGGCCTCCAGATACTGCTGGGTGGACTACAACTCCCAGCAGCCCCAGAAAGTACCAAACCTAAAAGAAGGCAAAACAAATACATTAGAGCTCTTAAAGTGATGGTCTGCAACCAATTTTCAGAGATAAACCATCCTGAGAGCAAATCTTGGACAGCAGCCCCTTCGTGCTCTTTCTTCTACTGAGCCAGTCAAAGGTCTGGCCATTCATGTATGGGAACGGGAGAAAGGTGATGGTTATCTCATCTAATATCTGGAGCGTTCCAGAAAATTATAGATAAAAGTGATATATGACTACGATCCATAATTGTCTGGCTGCAGTGGTGCCAGAAGCTGTACTATTAAGCAGTGCATGAATTGCTAATTCATAAAATAGAAATAATGACTACCACTTAGATAAGTAGGGGAAAAAAATAAGGAAATATGGAGCCCCTGTAATTTAACCCTTCGCAATAACTCATTGGAGACATTGGGAAAAGTGACACTTACGCAGGCCCTCTCTAATATTCAATTTGTAGGGTCTTGCTGAGTGTATAACACACTGTTAGAAAATGTATTATTATTGTTGCTGATCGTAGCTTTTAACATTTTTATACATTTTATATATAAACTCCCTCATAAATTAGCCAGAGTCCTTGTTGTAGGGTGGGATATAAATTTAATTAAAACATGCATGACACAAATGCAGTGAAAGATCTCCTCTGTATTAAGCCCTGTGAAGCTTGGAAATAATCTTAGAAAGATTTGAGGAAGGCTGCTTCACTCGGGGAGGAGATGAAAAGCTGTTTCTTTGGAATAATAGGTTTTAAATTGGAGGCCTCTGCTTAAAATCCACAGGCAATAAAAAAAGGGGTCAAAATGGAGAAAATTGCACAACTCTTATATTACTTTAAAAGATAATCATCTCGGGGTTTTTTTCCCCCCTTCCAGAAATAGTTGCTTTTTTCTTTTCTTTTCTTTTTCTTAAGTAGTCATTGACAATAGATGCCATCACTTAGAATCCATGGCTCAATACAAGAATGGTCACAAATTCTAAGATTTTATGCAACTTAAATGTTTCCAGTAGTTGTCTATTTCAGGACTCAGGCTCATTTTGAATGGAAAAATGTAATCTTTGACCTTAAACATCCATGAAAATGACCTTTGAGAGTAATTGTGTGGACTGCAATTTGACTTTATTTATGTGGCTAATTCACTTGTAATGCTTTACATTTGTGCTACATGTTTTAAATGGCTTACAATGGGATTGCTTTGATTTTTTTGCTAGCATCTACTATGTTTAGTCATTTCTTCTAATATGTGCGAAGGCATCTATTCTGAGTAAGTCCCATTTTACAGTACCTAACAAAGATTACACTAGTAGTTTTGCTTCCTACTCCCAAGTTTCTTTAAATCAAAGCCAAAATGTATACAGGATATATAATGTAGGACAAAATTATATCTATATTCTATAACAGTGTTCAATTATGGATACAAGAAGAAGTGAGTCAGAAGTATTCTTCGATAATTGCTGGGTCATATCAAGATACTGCCTTACTAAAATGTAAGAGCTTTCATCATAAGCTTAGGGTAATTGTCCAATTGTATTGAAGTCAGTTACATTAGAATTTCACCCACAGGTATTTCAGGGTTTTACATCATTTTTATGATGATGTCACAGTTATTTAAGTGAGAGATAACTTTCTTAAGAAGACAGTCTTCTGGAAGAAACATTAGGAGATTCCAGGCTGCATTCAGCAAAATTTTGGTAATTTCCATGTGCAGTAGCTGGGCAAGTTTCCGCTGCATTCTGGAACCTAGTCTTAGCCCTCCCTGGAATGCCTGTATGACCTGTATGTGGTAACTTGGGGGTTCCAGGGAGCACTGGTAAAAAATAAGACTGGGAGAACAATTCTTTGCCATTTCCATACAAAAATAAATTAAAAATCTCTCAATCCCATTGAGATGTCGTAACATGAATACAACCACTATCTCTTTACCTGAAGTGGAAACAACCAACTCTAGCCAAATGTTGCTTGATTCTGGCATTCATCTCACTGCAAGGTCCAGCAGGAATGGATCTGGGTTTTCTGACATCATGAAACTTTCAGATAAACTCTTTCAGATCCATATTATATTTAATATTCACCTTGATTCTAGCCAATTACAGTTGATGCAGGAGATATAAAGCAATCTTGATGAGTGAAGAAACAGGGAAATGAAGCAGGGATAAAATTGAGGTAGTAGTAAAAAAAGAAATAAGAAAGCCTTGATTGTTCTCAAGACAATAATAAGGAAAGGGGAGTTGAAAGTGATCACCCACATTTTGAATTTGCCAATTCTTTCTCCATTCTATGCGTCAAAGTAACACACATTTCATTAAGAAAGAGAAGGATTGGCAGGAAGTGTGGGGGCGACCTTTGTTGTCAGTGCTAAACATTCAAAAAACCCAGTCAGGTTTTTCAAGAGCTCCACTTGAATTCTCAAGGAAGCCATAATCTAGAACCCTGGAAAATCAGAGTTCTGAACTGTGCAAAGAAATCCCTATAAAGAAAAAAGGTTCATTGCCATTGATTTTTGCCTGTGCTTGTAAAGGGGACATGGAAGGAGAGAACAGAATACTATAGGTGTACTTCTCCCGTTCCCCTGTTCATCTCTAGGCTGTACACACATTTAAAATGCCTGAAGAGGATGGGTGGGATTTTTACAATCTATGGGTTAACTTTAGCTGTAGCTAATGTTACACAGAATTACAAAATACTGGTTCTCTTGTTCCAAGGTTTCTGTACATCCACCCCCCATTGACTTAACAAAAGCTGGACTTGAGTCTTTAGGATTCTCTTCTGGAATTATTACTTTGTTTTCTTATTACATTTAAATCCCATTTTACTCCCATGAACTCAAAGCATGCATTGTATTTACTTTCCAGTGTTATCTTCATAACAACTTTGTGAGGGAAGTTAAGCTGAAGAATAATTATCTCAGACTTACTCAATAAACTTTATACTTGCGAAGGAATTTGAAATTGTACCTCTCCAGTGCTAGACTAGTACTAATTTTGCCTTTGATCTTTTTTTGAAAAATAATTTTACAATATTGCTTTTATTATTGTTATCAAACTGCTTCAGAATTTTTCCACTGAGAATTAATATATGAATATTTTTAATAAATAAGCCTTCTTGACCCTGCATGGTCTTTGAGCAAATTTAATATTTGTTGGAGTTTCTGATGGAAGTCTTACAATAGGTTCTGCATCTTCAATAGTTTTATTAGATGCAGATATTAAACCCAGGAAGTTTGCAGAATGGCATCTCCTGTTAAATGTGTGTGCCTCTTTATTTACATCCTACCATTCCACCATATGCAGTCAAGATGCTTAACAAAAGTTAAGGGCATAAATGTAAAAAAAGAAATTAACATAATATAAAAGTATTTAAGATGTTGCTGATAAAGAAGTTTTCCACTTATACAAATTTGGCTCTAAACAACAGGAATGGAATTTCTCCTGAAATTAATGTGGGAGAGAAGATTCTTTATTTAAACCAAGAGACAGTATGCGTACTTTTACTGTAAGATTCACTGGTCAAAATACAGAAGCCTGCAGTCAACCTCCATGTAAGAAACAGAATCAGTAGTAGCATATTTACTGAACAGCAATCTTCTACTGTACATACATATTTGAGGTAAATCTTACAAAAATCAGTTTTAATCATCTTTAGTAGCTATTTCACTCTTGTTACAGCCCAATTCAGTAATTTCTCCCCACTCTGGTGCAGCGGCCATTTTAGAGGCAGAGACTGAGTTCTGTGATGGTGTTTGGATTTGGGAATTTTGAATTTCTCCTGATCACAATTCAGAAATACGATATTCATAGGGGCCTAATGATACTTGCATTGTCTAAATTACATATATGGTATATTTGTAGTAGTTAGTAAATATTTTACTGATTCTGCCTAGCAAAAAGAAACCCATTCAAAAAGGCACCTTAAGTCAAAAAGGAAACTGCTTGTCTTAATCATGCCTCTTAACACAGATGCCTTTCATGCCAAGAGTGCCTGCAAGCAGCAATGATGCAAACACCTCATAAATTGTAATGTCTTTCTTCACATAGAACCTTTACATTATTACAAAGAGAGAAGTACTTTCCAGGTAAGTCCTTTCTGTGGGAAGGAGGGAGGGAGGGAGGGGAAGGGGAAGGGGAAGGGGAAGGGGAGAAATTTAAAATCCACTTTTCTGTTTAAGAGGGAGAAGTATCAAAAAGAGTTAGTCATTAGTAATAATTGGGCAATTTCCTCTTGCACTACAATTATTTGAACCAATCTGTTTCCTTCCAATGTTGCTTTTGTTCCTGTCAAAGAATTTTATCCCACTTTTTCAATTCCCTTGATGAAACATACTGCTTTTCTCTTTCGTCTCTTTGGCTGCTAACCCCAAAAGCATGCTGAGATTAATTATTCTGAAGAGTTTCCATCTTGCATCTTCTGGATCACAGGTCTAGGGCAATGCCATGGCTCTAGACCAGTTTTTTTTCAAACTCGGTTGCGTGGGATCCCAGGGTTCCACAAGAAGTTGATGGGCTTCCTTGAGAGACCAAGGGGAAAAAATTCACTCAGAGACAGCCCATTTTCTGTCACCAGAGCTTTGCCTCTTGATCAGGGATTCTTGAGATTTTTCTTTTTAAAAACTAACAGGTTCCACAGCCTGAAAAAGTTCAAAAACCCCTGCTTTAGACCATGACCGGTAAGCATAGCAATCCATTTACCATGGTATTTTCTCTACAAAGGAGTATACTCCCAGATCCTATTTGTGCTTCCCAGTGAATATACATATTTCTATAAGGCTGTCCATATAATGAAGGCCAGCTTCCTCCAGTAGTACACACCATAATATGGAACGTAACATTCTCCACAGTTTTCTTGCCTCCTGTGCGGCCAAGCTGGATAGATCTGGAGTTGGAAAAGCGTCCTTCTCTCTAATACATATGTGAGCATTTCCTTGTCAGGCTCACTAGCAAAGCTCAGCAGAATCTTGCAGGCAATTGAATCAACATGGCTTGACTAGGCTCTAGGTTTGTACTTGGCTTAACACAAGACACAGCCCAGCAAACTAAGAATCTTTATTGCGTATCAAGAAGAAGCCACTGAAACAGTTAATAAGAAGGTGCAGTTACCTCTTTCTACCCATGGTAGCTTAATTCTGGTGCTTCTTTTTCTCTCTTCCCATGGCTTATGTAGGACTTTTTTGCCCTATGCTTCTTGGCCTTCAAGCTGGGTGGGTGGTTGTTAACAGAACTGGCATCTCTGTCCTGAGAAAGTCTGACTCTTAACTCTTCCCCTCCCTCTGCCCAGAATGCAGTTGGGGTACAACACAGATTAGCAACCATGTTCCAGGATCAGACCAATTTTGCAACTCCCAGAGTCCCCCAAACCACACTGCCAAGCTTCAGTAGCACAGTGACAATGCATTTGAGGGTGATGCTGTTGAGTGTTAACAAATAAGATTGAATAATGCACAGAGAAAAAGAAAACAAAGAGAAGGGCTGAATTGCGACCTCTTCTAGTAAGATTATGATGTTATTGCCATGACCTTTGCAGCCCTTGGAGGGGGGATTTAAAAGAAATAAATAAAGTACAGCTCCTGGAGGAAGGACTTGGCTCATCCTTGAACTAATAGAAGGTTTAACTCTCCCCAATCCCTTTCCTTCTTTCCCTCCTTTGAATTAGGGGTGGCAGTTCCTATCCAACCTTGGCTAATACTAAAAAAGCCAAGCAAGATTGGACATGATTACTATTTGGATCGGAGACTACCAGGAAATCCCAAAATTGTAGGCTAGACTAAGAAGCAAAAAAAATCCTGGAAGAGGGCAACGGTGAACCATTTTTGTGTTGCTAAAAAGAAAACGACTTGAAGGTGCCCATGAAATTAGGAGGCAAGCTTGGCTCAAGGAATCTCAACTTTTAAAATAAGAGTATATCCATTCCAGACAACTGAGGTATGGAGAGTTTTGTTAGTGCTGCATTGTGCATCTTTTCCTTATCCTTCTCAAAAATCATGCAATGTTCTCAAGAACATAGATATCAAAATGCCCATTAAAGTAGTAGTAGTCGTTGTCGTCATCATCATTTTATTAAATTTATATGCCACCCACGTCCCAGCGACTCTGGGCAGTTTACAGTTGTTAAAAACATTTAAGAACAGAAATCAATACAAAACACTCACACACAAACAGCACAACGCAGAACGACAGCGGCAAAGAGAACAAACCCAGAGGGGAACCCAAAAGAAGGAAGGGGTGTTCATCATCCTTGCCAAAGGCCTGGGTGAAGAGCCAGGTCTTTAAGGCTCTTCAGAACAGCAGCAGCCATCTCAAAACTGTTACACTGAAAACTGATATTGAAAAACAGGCTAATTGGAAGGTGGAATGAAGTCATGCAAATGGCTACTCCAAAGTTCAGCGGTGTTCTTTTTATGAAAAATACTCCCAAGGTTCAATATAAAAATCAAAGTTCCATGAAAACACACAATTATTGTGATCTCTCAGGGTTATGAGATCCATTTAATGCAAAGTGGTATCAAGATAGAATTAACGGAGACTTTAAAATAGATTTGAAAGTAGATCTGTGTCTAAAATACATTTTAAACACACATTTCTCTGCATTGTGGCCTGCACCATCCAAAACTTCCACATCCTGTACAGATTGTTTCCTTTTATTGAAGTTAGTTATTTAGCACGAGTATATCTTACCCAGTGTACCTCAAGCTGTGCCTAATAAATATTTAGCAACATGAAACCAAGAGATTTTCTAACCTTGAAAACAATAACATCAGAAGGAAAATAATCACTAGGTGACCACTGAGCTTCCTCACAAATCCCATTCATTGTATTAATGGTGTGCATGCCAGTTCAACCAATTAGACTACATTGGAATATATCGCTCCACCAAAAGAAAAGGACGCTATACTTGCTTTGTTGCAATAAGAGCCAAATGTCTATTTTGAACAGGAGAGCTTAGTGTTACCCAAGTTAATCATACTGTTCCTTTTCTCATATTATGGTTCAATCTGCGAAACTTTGCTGGAACACTAACGGAGAGGAATAAATGAAGTTAGCTTTGGACTCGGCATGTGACAGTGGGAGACTAGGCCAGGTTTAATTCAACCTTACTGAATCCTCTTAAATTGTGTCACTTGTCAAATTCACACTTGACTTTGGGAAACATTAAACTGTTTTTGCCACTGAGAACTAATTAAGAAATCTGGCCCTCTGTGGCTGAGCTCATTTTGTTCGGGTTGACTGCTTGTTCAAGTCTGACTCTGGATGCTCCTCTAATGTACACTGTGACCAACTATTTCAGTTGGATTACGGTAATTACCTAGCTCAACACTTTTCTGATACATTTTGCAATAATGGAATCCAAAGCTTTGATATGCTCCTCAAGCCACACTTTCAAGTGCAAATTTTGGCTTGAGGATAGACTCAGTAATCCAAGGTCTTCATTAACAAATATTCTACAGGGCAGTTGAGCGCAGTATGACTGTAGCTAAGCTCTCAAAGGCCGGAGCTCTTGTGAAAGGACTTCTTTTCAAAACAAGCCTAGCTCTTGTCAGAAAAAGAAAGGGAGATACTGCTCTGTCTAGGCCAGGCCACGGTTGCTACGTCTCTTAGGCAGGCAAAATGACTTTTGAACTGACAAACGGGATCCTTTTTCTTTAGTAAAGTAAGTAGATCTGTCATTTCCAGCAGACCAAACACTCTAAGAAGCTTTTTCACCTGTTAACCAGAACAACAGTAACATTATTATAAATAGAGGACTTTCTTCTTAGCTTTGTGTCAGTTACCTTGAAACAACCCACCAACAGTTATTAGGGTGACAGATGTACTGTAGATAGATGTTCGTGTGCTTATGTACACGTGTGCTTCCTTGTAGCACCAATAATTCTATATGTTCTGGTTTGATTTCTAGCGATCTATCACTCGTAAAGTCCTACATGGCATAGGGCCAAGCTACTTGTAGGACTGCCTCTCTCACACTATTTCTGCTTGCCCTACCACATCTAGCAGAGAGGGCATGCTCTGGGTCCCCTTCTATTAAACAATATCATCTTGTCAGACCCAGGAGTCATGCCTCTTCCATGGCAGCACCTGCCTTGTGGGACAGTATCCCCCGCAGAGATCTGGATGGCCCCGACTCCATTAGCCTTTCATAAGGCTCTGAAGATCTGGCTGTTTCCCAAGTGTTTGGGCCAGGAGGTTAAACAAGCTCTGACGGTGATGTGTTTTCTTCTGATTGGGATGCATCGTTTACTGTGAACATCATGAGTCATTTCTTGTAACTATTGTTTTAAGCCTTGTACACCTCCCAGAGTCACTGTTGTGAGATGGCTACCATATAAATTATTTATATAAATCAATCATGTGTGCAACATAACATATAACAGGAGGAGTGTTGTGTTTCCCAGGGTCTGGCAAATCTGGGGAAAAAAGGGAGGGAGGGAGGGAGAGAGACAATACCAACACAAATCTGGCAGATCTGTCCCTGAGAACTCTAGCTAAGTTCTGGGTTGTCTGGTTGTGTTTCCCCAGCTGAAGGAGTTTGAGCTAGGCAGGTAGTTTCATGGTACCACCAGTGAAAGGGAAGATGATTCTCCTTACCCAAGCACAAGTTTTTAGATAAAAGGAAAAATTACAGCCACTTAGCGAGGATTACCAGGTCCAGATATTTTTGAGTATGAAGTATTAATACAAAAATCAACACTGGAGTAACAAAGAATACAGGATTTTTATTTTAATAATGGCAATGAAGGAATGACCAGAGAAATAGCTGGCAGGCTATTTTCCCTGCCAGCTTTACCTTCCTGGTTCCAGTTTTCCCAGGCTTTGGGGCAGAAAGACTGAGTCCTAGGCCCAATCAGACAAATCTGTTTCTCACCTTCCTAGCTTCTTTGAGGACTTCCAGCCATGGCAGCTTGAGGACAAGAAACTTCTAACTCCCTCCTCCCCTGCAATCCACTTCCTGCCTCTCATTGGAAGAGATTTTAGCAATACCTTTAAAGTTTAAGCTACTTAAGAGTTTAGTGCTTCTAGAAATGCCTCCTTCAATGATCTGACCCATGGGCTTCCACGCAGGTCTCTGTTGCCCACCTCTAAAGAGAAGGATGCTCATTCCATGTTTGCAAATGCCTGCCATTTTTTCCTTTTAACTCAAGAGGCATTGCCTAAGATTTATCCAGGCAATAAAAAAGATTTCAAATCCTTAAGCTTGGTACAGGCCTTCTTCATGTTGATTCAGCACACTGGGTGAGCCAAGCCATCACACCAGCCAATAATATGATTTATCTGGACATGGCATATTAGGTGAATACATAGCCCAGGTTTAGGGATCCAAGTGTTGTCCAGACGCAGCCTGTATGGGTAATACAAAAAAGCTGTCAAAGCAGGTCACATTAGAGAACTGGGGATATGAAGTGCAAGCCTGAATATTAGGTGCAAGGAGGTAATGAAAATGTACAGATAAAAAGTGTTTTGCCACTGCAGCCATCCAACTGCATTTGTGCTGCTGTTTGATTAAAACCGACTCTAAGGCAGGACAGTTATTTGCAGTTAAATGAGGGCCAGAGAAGTGGAGCACTTTCTGCAACGAGCTCCCAAAACTCAGTGCTGCAACATTGCAACATGCACCACAGACACACAGAGGGCTCTGTTACTTTTATAGTAATCCTTTCACATAATCCAATTTTACAATCAATACTAACCATGCCCCTTTAATGGGTGGATTTAATTGAAAACCACCAGAAGGAAATACATATTTGCTTTTCAAAATTTCATGGCATCCAGGAACAAAGGGATCAGCCAGGCAGTGTGCGCGTGCGTGCGCTCACGCACGCGAGTGTGTATTTCTTTCATGTTTCCACAATCAAAAGTGCTGCTGGTAAGGAATATCAAGCATTTTTATTGATTTGCCTTAAAGGTGGTCAGACTAGCAGCCTTGCCTGAATTGGGTTTTCATGCTTGCTTTAATAGATTCACACGTATCCAATCCTTAGCACTTACCCCAAAATAGTCAAAACAACTTCAGGTATTTTAACCTTACTTTCTCAGGCAGGAATTGTTCCAATTATCCCATTTGCTTGCCGTTCCCATCATTGTACAATTTTCTTCAGGTGAGCAAAATTAGCTAACATAGATTGCACTCTGTAACATTATTTATATTATATAGCTACTGGACTAATGTTATAGTCCAGTACATTCTGAGGCTAGACCAGATTCCTGAAGATCCACACAGTGAGTCAGGAGTTGTAGCCATGTGCAGTCTTTAGCCCAGTGTACATTTCCCATGTTCTAGCACCTTTAATTTGCATATCACTTAACACGCTTGAGACAGAAGAATGCTTTTGGGTGGTGATGTTATGTCATGGGTCAGTATACCAGACTGTGCCCAGATCTTGCCATGGGTGAGGTGTGGGGGAAGGGAGTTTGTTGCCCCTCTATGAATCCTCATTGGACTGGTAGTGTCTTCAACACGAATGATGGGGTGGGGGGCAGCATCCCTCGTTGACCTGGAGGTGCAGGGAAGATTCATGTAGCACACAACTCTCTCTGCCACCTCCCCATATCTACTGCCAAAACCAACTGCCACATATACTGGGGAGAATCCAATTTTGTAGTAGCTAATGGAGATTGCCAATAATGGGTATTCAAGAAAATTAAGCTCTGACCAATTTAATCCAGGTTCAAGAAAATAAAGGCTTCCTTAAGTTGAGCTGGACTTTAAGTGACTATACGGATAGATCCACATTGCTTTCTTATTATTTGTTATTGCGTTCTTCAAAGATGTGTTTTGTTTAAAATAAACTCCTCTGTTTGATGATCACCAACCCAAGTACTAATCAGGTCCAACCCTGCTTAGCTTTTTTCCAAAATGAGCTCATCTTAGCTAGATGCTGCTATCTGTATTTCTGTACTTCATTTCTATTATGTGAAGGGTGAGCCAGTTTGGTGTAGTGGTGAAGGTACTAAGCTGGAAACCAGGAGATTGTGAGTTCTAGTCCTGCCTTAGACATAAAGTCAGCTGGGTAATTTTGAGCTACTCACTCGATCTAGAAAGAAGGCAAGAGCAAACCACTTCAAAAATGTTGCCAGGAAAAGTGAAATGGGTTTGTCCAGGCACTTCCCAGGTGAGTCAAGATTGATTTGAAGGTAAACTCAAGTTATGTGAGGAGTTTCTTTCACACAGATTTTGGGGAGTGGGGGAAGAGTGTTAACCTTGAGAATGGCATTCTTTCTTGGATAATTTTATGGGCTGGCTATATTTCACTGTTGCATGAAGTTAAAACCCAAAGTAAGAAGGTCAAAGAACTTTATTCCCAAAGTCCTCCCCTCTGTACACACACACAGAGACCTGCACATATTTGTAGAGTGAGATCATCAAGCTCAATAAGGAAATAATCTCTAAAATATTTTAGAGCTTCAGTCTAAAAAATTAATTCCTATCAAATTCCTTAAATATTTGGGTTGGGCGACAATAATAATCAACATAGTAGATATTGTTACTATAGTTATGGATGCAGGTGGGCCAACAGGAAAGCTCAACATTTATTAGATATGTATCTTACTTTTTTGCCAAAAGTAGTGCAATAAAAAAATGAATAATACGGAGTTCTGTTAAACATGATAAATTAAAATGTCAAATATATCAGCAAGAAAGGAACAAATGGCATCTAACCAACTTAAACACCAAGTGTTTGCTTGCCGGAGACTATTTTGGCCTGCTGAGGAAGGATAGATCAAAGGGAAGCCAGAGAACAGAGAAAAAGGATTTTAAGGTACCATCGGGCATCAAGGGCACAGGGTCTGAGAGGCACAGCTTCTGGGGTTTGCAGTCCAGAGCTCTAAAAAATTAATATGCAGATTTCACTGTCTGTCTCCCTTGGTCTATTTGGATCTCCGATGTCTTAGCCAGCAAAATAATTCTGGGAAAAATAGAACATGGTGCAACATTGCACAAGAGTCTCCCACTCTATTTATCATATCACTATTTATCCACTTATGTTTATTGTTGTTTAGTTTTCTGTTCCATTTATTTTAGTTCATCATGCTATAGGCAGAGAGGCAGCTTGGTGTCATGGGAGCCCTAGCCTTCAAGTTTGTATGGTGGGGTGGAGAAGTTCCCTTTGGCAGTGATATCTGGTAGTGAGAAACAAGAACCATTTTATTGTAGGAAAAAACCCCTTTCATCTACTTACCTTCTATCTACTATCTGTCTAGGCATAGACTAAAGTAAGACATAGTCTTCTCTCTGGATCTTCCATGTAGGTTTCCATTAAACTGGGGGAAATAATTGGGTAACACATTGTAACACATTGGGGCTGGGTTACTTACAGGATCTTTTCTCCCCATTTAATGGTATGTGGGAATGACTTGGGAGAGAGGAGGAAGAGCCTCAGCTTACACAATGGTCTGATAAATGAAATCTGAGTCTGAAGGAGGGGTGGAGAAAGTGTCTCAGAAGGGACCCTCCCTAGTTTCCAAGAGAGTAAAAGTAAGGGAGGGGAGAGGTACCTTCAGACTTGCAAGATTCTATTATTGTAACCATACAAAAAAGGTAATTTAGTACTAATGGTTGGTGCTTCTTATCTGGACTACCGCAAAGGGGTACAAGCCAGTTATTTCTACATATCCTATCTGGTCTGGCAGAAGGGGCATGCTCCAAGTCCTGTCCACCAAGGAGGAGACCTTTTCTGTTATAGTAACCACCCTCTGGAATATCATCCCTCTGGAGATCTCTGGCCCCATCCCTGCTGGCCTGGGAGCTTGTCTCCCAGTTGTGTTGATTATAACTCTTGGTTGCTATGATTTTTATGTTTTTATACGTTCTTATTATTTTAACATTGTAAACCACCCAGAGTCATATATTTGAGATGGGTGGCTATATAAATCCATCGAATGAATGAATGAATGAATGAATGAAGTAATATCCTCTCAAGAGCCCATCATTCTCAGCATTTCACATGTTCTATCTTTATTCCTTTTCACTGAATACTTTAAAAAAAATACCTAAGAAGGCGGCTCTATTTTCAGCTACTATAAAAGTCATTTTGACCATGTCATACTCCACTAAGCATGACAAAAACACAGAGGCAGCTTTACAATTTTTTCCCTTGTGTTTATTTATTTATTTGGATGGCACTGGACTTTTCACACTGAGTAAATTACCTACTTCCTTTTTTACTTTGGCACCGTATTCAATTTTCCTCTTTCTGCTTGAAAATATACTTCAGTAATTAAAAGCAGCGAATTGGATAAGGCCATTTCTCCCATTAGTTTTGACTAAGTAGAAGAAAACGAAGTTTTATGATTGCTCTTGCCATGCTCATTTCAATGTATTTCGATTCTTTAATCTCAAAATGGACCCATTCTAAATAAAGTAATATACTTTACAACAGTATCGGGTAGGAAATAATTAGGCTGCAAGTTCTGGAGGCTTTAATATGGATGAAATTATATAACTATCTTTGCACGCTGCATAAGGCCCTATTAAATGCACAAGCTTGCGATGTTGCTGGCTGTCAGAAAGCAAAATGAAAAATAGTTTTAATAGCTGCTCTTTGACCTGTTTTATATTTTATGTCAATTATAACAGCACACAACCATGCATAATTATGAAGCATAGATGCATTAAAATGTACACATAATTTGTGTTCTTATGGCAAACATTGCAGGAAGGTTTAGAAAACAAACTGGTGATTTCCTATTGTTGTAAGTCATCTGAACATTTATATATTGAGATTGAATATCTTAAGACAGATTTGTCATTCCATCTGTCCTGAGTAATTTTAAAGAAAGATTTTTTTTTTTCAGATGGACAAAAATCCCTGCATAGACACAACTTGCTGCCATCTGTACTTGCTTTCATAACACAGTATGTAGGTTCCAGCATGAATAGCAAAGTAACCCTGGAAAATATACAGATTTGTTATCTGAACATCATTTTTTTTAATCATCCAATTTATTCACAGCAGGAGTTTCTTTCTGGCATCATTGAAGCCATCTTCATTTGGGGCAGAAAGACTGGCTCTTTTCTCTTTTCTGCACTGCCTCTACTTTTTAAATAAGGGATGACTGAAGAAAAAAATTAAATTTTTTGGGAGTACTCTGTACAAAATTATTAGTCAGTAGCATTCTGATTACTATGATTCTTTCTATTATTTAAAAATCACCACCACCACCACCCCTCAGACTAGGTAATGAGAAGAGTCCAAGGCCAAGTAGAGAAAGTCATGTCATTCTCTTAGGATTATGATAGCTAAGCTTATAGTCTACTCATGCAGTGAGTGGGCTAGAAGAGGAATGCATTCTTTTAATGTTCTCCTTAAAGATAAAAATCCTTGCAAATAGAAAATTAGTACAGCAGAATCCAAATTGGGCTCAAAGCATTCTCCGTGCTGTGACAGAAATTGAGTTCAGGGTTTTATTTAATTTTTTAATGTAGGACAGGCCATAAGGTCTCTCTTAAGGGCTTTCTGAAATAATACTGCTTCCTCTCCATCTTGGGATTCTCACTTTATCTTGTTACATCTAGGGAAAAGCAACTTGGAGCTCTCTAAATGCTCTGAGGGCAACTTCTGTCAGCCCGAGGCAACAGTTGCAGGAGCAAAAGAAAGTGGAAGTTATTGTCCAAACCATCTGAGTAGCATATCTTTCTGCCCTCTATAATTAGCATTTATGGCTTAGCAGGGTTGGCTACCGAAGTATTCTAGAGGAGAATTTCAGGCCATTTGATATAATCCCCTGCTTGGTGCAAGAAGTCTCTGGCCTTTGCATAGAGAACTACAGAATGCACCATCCTTCTAAGAAAAGCCTTCTCAGGTAAAATGCCCTTACTGAGAAGATATTTAACCAAAATCTATGATGAATGAAGAATTTTTGCTCTCTTTCCTTCAGTATTAATAAGAAACAAATGTTCCTTATATAGTATTTGTCATCCTTGAGATCTACCATCATTTTACTCTCTGCTTAGGATAGAGAGGTTTAATGCATTTACTCCAATACATTTGGGGCTCCTGTTCATTAATGGAGAGCAGGTCATATGCAGTAATAATGCCCTGATAGGGAATTCCAACATGAGCATCTGAGCGCTATTCCAAGCCCTGTGAGATCAGCTTTTTAGAAGAATGTAGCATTGCCACAATTCAGGGAATATTACATCCAGATTTTCTCTCTCCCTTTTCTTAGTATGCCAATTATCAGAGATAAGAGAGAGAACAGAGGTGGTCATCTTTATCATTCAGTATTCCAGGAGTGCACTTCCTCTCCCAAGTTTCTCTGTCCAGATCCTCTCAAAAATTGTTGCCAAATTGTAATTTGTAATGTGACAGAAGACAGACTATTAAATGCAATTGCAATAATCACTTCCTTACCTGCTCAATACATTTATATGCTGCCTCTCTTTTAAAGAATTCTAGGCTGCTCCACCAGATAAAAAGTCAGAAACACAGAAATAAGCACAAAACAGCTGCAGAGAATCCAATGGCCATCTGATTAACTTTATTTAACTTAATTAATAAAATTAATTCTAATTAATTCTAATTCTATCCGCTGCTTAGTCCTGGCTATGGCCCCTTTGGAGTGCGGGGCCTGAAAGGAAGTTGTGCAAGTTTGCAGCATTCAAGCTACAGCTTCCTGTCAGGGCCAGGCGTTGTGTCCAAGACTCCAGAAAGTGGCTGAATTCCCAGCATAATCAAACAACCCTGATGCTGATGAAATAGAGATCCCAAATGGGACGCAGCTGCCTCTTTTCTCCATTTATAGCCATACCAAGGATTGTCAGCTCTGTGTTGCAATGTTTTTGTAGAGAAGAATGGGGTATCTATGACCTTCAAGATATTGGACTGTAACAGGGGTGTCTGCAGAGTATGGTTAAAAAAAAAAAAAAGTCAAGAAGGCAGCCATGATGGTGTAAAGATCTGCCTGGTTTTTGCTGCCATCTTGACTTTTTTTTTTTTAAACCATCCTCTGCAGATACCCCTGGAGTACAGCTTCCATTATCCCTGGCTATATTTCCTGGTGCTAATGTCTGGAAAATGACAGGACCTGAGACGTTTTCCTCAGTAGCTTTCTACCGGAGATGCTAGAATTTGAAGTAGGAATCTTCTACAAGCCAAGTCTGTGCTCTACTAAAAAGCTGGTTTCACTGGGACTTTTAAGATGAGTAGGACAAGAAACATACTGCCGCTGTTAAAAACGGCAACCTTGTATAGAATTCTCCCATTCTTTGTTTCACAATACGTAGGAGAAACATATCTAAGACTCTGGGAAAGTGGCGCTCCACAAACTCAAGTATTCTCTCACTTCTTTGGCATCAATGAATGAAGATGGGAAAATATACTACCCTACTGGGTTAGGAGATATCAGGTAAGCTGTATTGTATATTATGGATGGGGACAATGGAAAATTACAGAGGCATCTCCTGCTTTGGGGCAGCTCATTTCCTCTTTCTATGGATACAAGATGGTACTAGATTATCCACTGAGACAATGATCTATCCTCACAGAGGAAACAGTTCTTCATTCAGTAACCCCACTACCACAATATTGGGTACACCGGGCATGAATACCTAGAGCTCTCCAGTAATCCCATCCAGCAAGTCTAGTGGTGAAGGATGTTGGGAATAGTAGCTGAGCAACATCTGGAGAATCATACATTGCCTGTGCTTGATTTACTGTGGCTGGCTGCATATTTCAGATAGAGTCTTCCCCTGGAGCTTCTAGTCTGGCACTTTTGCATTTCATTCCTTATTATCTGAAAATCTGAACTTGGTCTCTTCTAAAAAGAAAACATAAAATAATATTGTTGGAAAGGGGACATTTAGGTGACTTACAGCTCCCTGCTCAAATGCAGGAATTCCAATTAAAGAATTCCCAATAGATGGCTGTTGATCTCAGCTTTAATAGATCCAGAGAAGAAGAGCCCACCACCTCACTGGGTAATTAGTTCTACAATGGAAACTACTCTGATATTTTTTTGTAAGATTCAACAGGAATCAACCTTCCTGTAATTTAAACGTGTATTCTCTGTTCTTCATTCTGGAGGGACAGAGGACAGGCCTGGACTTTTTTTGATGCCATATTCTTTCAGAGACTTGTGGAGTATCATCATAGCTCCCGTCCAGCCTTCTCAAACTAAACCTACCCAGTTCCCTTGATCCCTCCTCATAGGATTTGGGTTTCAGTTTCCCACTTGTCCTTACTGGCCTTCTGTAGTCCTATTACAGCATTTTTCTTTAATGTGATGCCCAGGAATGGACTGAGCAGGCTGACTAGCATTAACTTATTATTTGGACCACCAAATTAAAGCATCTCCAGGTTAGCTATTTGAAGTAGTCAGGAAACAACCAGCAGCTAAGAAATCTTCCACATTCTGCCTAGGAAGGGAAATATGTCTATGCCTGAGGGTACTGAATGTAAACACCAATTAATAATAGCATTGAGAGGCGGATCCTTTTTCTAGAAGGCAATTGAGTGACAAGTTGCCAATTTGCTTTCTGGGACATTTGCTTTGGTGCAATTGGCAAGAAGAAAACAGACAGAAGGCAAGCTTTAAAAAAAAAACACCACAATAATTATTCGCTGAGTCACCAGATGCTTCCAGGGAAAGAGCAAAGTCAAAACTGGAGTCAAAATCGATAACAGGCAAGGCTGCTTTTCAAAGCACCAGGGAGGAAGCCTGCCTTTTCATTGTAATAACAGAGAGAATTTTGTCTGATTAATTTGCACGGTGCACAGCCTAGCTTCTGTCAAAAGTCTCGACTTTGCAGATTTCCCAGTCCACACTGTTAGGATTGTCATGCCTGCTTGTAAACAGGAGGCTCCATTGGTTACCCTCAGACTGGATTGAACAAACTAACATCATAACAAGAGTGTTTACGGAGAGGAAAAAATGCTTAAGCACTGAAGCAGAAAGGGCTTAGCACTGATCAGACCTTTCTCCCACCTTTATTCTTCACTGTTCACATTGAAATGCAAATATCAGCACAGGGTTTCCACTGGCGTGCCACTCACAAATTGAAAAGCAGTTTTTATCTATGCAAATGTAAGCATGGTAATTGAAGTTAATCAATCAATGCTAGCTTTCACTAAAACCTTGAACATGATTGAATAAAGTAATTATCATTCAGCAGAAAATGATGAAGTTGTAGACAGCATGAACCTTATTAAAGGAGGATTTTGAGTCACAATGGCTTAATTTAGCTAACAGCCCAGCCTTAGCCCAACCAACACTGTACCCAGACTCTTGGAATGGCTGCGTGGAGGAAGGGAGGGGAGAATTTTTTAAATTATTTTTTTACAGTGCTGGATTAGTAAAAAGTACTTGTTACACTATAAAGGATAAGCCATAATTAACATCCTTCTTTACTCTAAACACATCAGCGAACAAAGATTGCTATGACATCCTACAAGTGTCCAAGAGCAACAGCCAGCTGTTAAGGCTATTAATATAGTATCCGGACACTGCCAACAGCCTATACAAGTCATTCACCATGAAGCCCCCCTTCCTCAGGATCATATGCAATCTGGGGTCATGTGCAACATCTTTTTCAAATGAGATTTCATTCTATAAAGTTTCCACTTTGCAAAGATAAAAGAGCAAGAACTTGGAAACAGTTTGTAGTATCTCATACACCAGACATTCTTTCAAAGCATCCATTTTATACCAGGAGTTCTGTGTTACTTATCTTCTGTCAGCAGCAAGAGATAACTGCCATGGGTTCTGTTAAATTAATTTACTGAAGCACTTGAATATTGTTTAACACCTTTTTTTTAAAAAAATTGGGTATATATTTCTGACAAGTGAAAATTCTTTATGGATGGTCTTCCTTTTGCTAAACACATCTGTAAGCAGGATGGCT